>NC_072422.2:10770000-10802500 GCF_028858775.2 Pan troglodytes
AAACCAAAGATGGAGTTAAGTGATCTTGAAAATATAAAATCAAAGTGTGCTTTTTTAATGTACAATTTTCTGGAGAGATGATCTATCACTGTTAATTTATCAAAGAGAGGCCTGAGACTCTAGATTTTAAGATATTTATCAGCTTTTCTAATCTCTCAGGGCTAGATGCTAGTAACAACCTTACCAATTCCACTTCTAGTCATGAACCAGGCTTAGGGTAAAAAGAAAGTAAAATCTATTGACTTACAGAAACCCTAGCCACTCACATGGACTGTCTTGTTACCTCCATGAGCTCAATGTCTATAACTGTTTGCCTTCCACGGTCTGCTCCAGCCACAGTCACCTGGCTGTGTTTCAAACAATTTAAGCAGACGTCTGGTGGAGTTCATCAAACTTGTTGATCTTGATGCATGTTTGTGTGATTATTCCCTTATTATTTTATTTAGATATTTACTTCAAAGTCACTTTAGAGACTAATTATTTTATGCTTGTCTCACATGAGTCCAAGCTGTACTCAATAGAGAATTTTACCTCATGCATTTTATATGAAATTGATAGGATCAATTAATATGAAGCAAACAAAAAACCTTACACTATAACCACTAAAACAAACAAATAAAAAATCTAGAAACCCAAATTAAAAGTGTAACATTTAACTTCAGCATTTGAAACAACATTTTCATGAGACAAAATTTAGATCTCCTAAATAAAAATAAACTGAGATTAGAAAACAGTTCATGCTTCACAAATAAAACTGAAACAAAATTGCAGAGCAGGCAGTGTCAAACCATTCAAAGAAATCTCAAACAAATAAAAAACCGTCTACACCCAGGAAACCAATAGTTCACCAATAGTTCACTTCAACCAAGGAAACACTTAATCAAGAGAGACAATTTTAAAACAGTTAATGTTTTGGATTGTCATACTGCCTCCCAGACGCAGATGAAGCCTGCAAAACTGAAATCCACATTTTCAATTTGAGGCCCTGATTCCTGATTCTAGAAGGAGTAAAACAGCCCTTATGTGCCAATTTATTGTGTTTGTTCTAGTCTTTCTAGAGAATAAACGATGAATTGATTAGTCATTTTTATTTCTGTTTTGCCAAAGTCAGAAGTCACTCTTGGTTGAAAATGCCAGGAATTGGTCACAAACCTTTAGGTTCCTGAGAACCAACAATGCAGTTACTTCATATAATTGACAATCTGATAATACATATTCAGTTTTTTTTAAATAATAGCTTGTATACTGCTCTTATACAAAATGCTATCTAAGTGGATACTAAGTATCCAATACTTAGCTGCCAATAACTAAGAAGACACTTTGGAGAAATGAAGAACATTTATAACTTGTAAAATAATACACAAGCAGAAAATGTCTAGATAAAAATAAGCTCGAGAAATCTGTGTCTAACCCTCCCCCCACCAAAATAAAGCTATTACTATTACCTAGCAAAGATAATTACTACTATTATGCTTATTATCGGCAGCTATTACATACAAAAAATATACAAATTTAATTTCATGGACAGTCTGTGTGTGGAGACATAGTCTGAGACAATATAATATAATTTGAGAAGAACAGAAAAGTACAGGAGCAGAGTACCTTTATATTGTTGAACTTAGACTTTAGATTATTTAAATAAGGTAGTATTATCCAACGTAGGCTATTTTAAGTTTAGAATATTTATTGAGGTCCCAAATGTAACTAACTATAATATAAAATATATAGAAAAAGAAAGTTTTGAGAAATTAAGAAATTTTTCTGAAAGATCAAAGGAGAAATTTAAAAATTCAAATAAGGTAAAGAACATACAGAAAGCAAGTAATTAAATATCAGAGTGAATAGGTTTTTACGTTTAATAACTTTAAATGTGAGCTCTTTCATAAAAAGGCACAGAATAATGCAAATGTACCTTTAAAAGAAGGGTTCACATATGTGATTTCCCTGCAAGTGTTACTGTAAGTGCAAAGAGAGAGATTGAAAGTAAAATGATACAGGTTCTTGGAAAAACGAGACAATGAATTACAGAGCACTATGTATCTGTCCCTTCAACTCTTCAATATGTGCAGTGGCAGAATCACTATGACGCAAATAGTCTGGAATTATAGATCCTATCTGAAGTTTTGAAGCTTTCAAAAGACGATTTGTAAAGTCAACAACAATTAAGTTCGATCAATTTTATAGCAAAAGTCAACAGCAGTTATTTATTCCTATCAACTACTGCCGTGGTGTGCAGCCTTGCAAATACTTCTGGAGCAGCTGGCAGTAGCCACGATAGGCAAAAAAGACCTTATCCTCCAAATCTCAGGAGGACTTGCTAACCAATTGCTGTTTCTTATTACGGACGTCCTGCGAGTGGTGAACAGTCATTGTTTCATTTTCCAAACCTTTTACAGGCCTTTTCTCCTCCTACTCAAGTAACTTTCAGACGATTTACAAAGGCAGAGCCTTTCTTTCCTAATTTTTCTTTTCTTTTTCTCCCTCTTTAGAGGCCAGAGAATGATAGAGAAAACATTCAAAGAAAACATATGTAAGTGAAAATTTAGAATAAAATGTGTTGCTACACATCTGTGCTCCACAATGATGCAGCCTCAAGAAAAACCCCCAACAAAATCAGTAAGACTGTCATGACAGAAATAGCCTAGATGATGAATAAACAAATCCCTAGCAAGCTACAGAGTGAGAAAATCTGATTTTCAAAGGTACAACACTTGAAAATTTATATGCCTGTTTTCGACACCAACAGAATCACAAAGCATAAGGTGAAATAAGAAAGTGTGGTCGGCCGGGTGCGGTGGCTCACTCCTGTAATCCCAGCACTTTGGGAGGCCGAGGCGGGCGGGTCACGAGATCAGGAGATCGAGAACCATCCTGGCTAACACGGTGAAACCCCGTCTCTACTAAAAAAATTAGCCGGGCGTGGTGGCGAGCGCCTGTAGTCCCAGCTACTCTGGAGGCTGAGGCAGGAGAATGGCGTGAACCCGGGAGGCGGAGCTTGCAGTCAGCCGAGATCTCGCCACTGCACACCAGCCTGGGGGACAGAGCGAGACTCAGCCTCAAAAAAAAAAAAAAAGAAAAAAGAAAAAAAAAAAGAAAAAGAAAAGAAAAGAAAAAGAAAGTGTGGCTCACCCTAGAAAGAAAAAAAATCACTAACAGAAGCTTTTCCCAGGTGGCCCAAATGGCAGGCTAACTAAAAAATAATTTTTAAAATTCATGATTTTTTTAAGAAAGCTAATGCAATGAAGAAAAGCACAGAAAGCCATGAACAGAAAAAAATCATTAATAGACAGTAAGCTTACAATAAACAAAACTTATAATAAAGTAAACTTACAGTAAAACTAAGAAGGAAATTCTAGGCCAGGTTCAGTGGTTCTCTCTCTCTCTCTCTCTCTTATCTATCTATCTATCTATCTATCTATACATATATCTTAGACTTTAGATTATGTTAGACTTTAGCTTATATATATGGAATACATAAAAATATATTTCTATATTATATATAATATATTTTTATTTAATATATAATATAAATATATGTGTATATATATGTGTGTGTGTATATATATTATATATATGTACTTATACATATATATCTGGAGCTGAAAAGTTAAACAACTGTCACTAAAATTTACTACAGCCTGGCACAGTGGCTCATGCCTGCAGTCTTAGCAGTTTGGGAGGCCAAGTCGGTTAGACCATGAGGTCAAATGATGAAGATTTTCCTGGCCAATATGGTGAAACCTTGTCTTCACTAAAAAACACAAAAATTAGCAGGGTGTGGTGGCATGAGCCTGTAGTCCCAGCTACTTAATTGTTTGAAATCAAGAGGAAGAGGTTGCAGTCAGCCAAGTTTGCCTCACTGAACTCCACCCTCAATCAAAAAACTCAATCAAAAAAAAAAAAAAAAAAAACTCTACGGAGATTTAAAAGGACACTTGAGAAGATAGAAGAACAAACTATCAGCAGATCTAAGAAAAGGGCAGTTGAAATTGTTAAGTCAAGAAGGGAATAAATAAATAAATAAATAACTGTGAAAACAACCTAGAAACCCGTGGGACACCATCAAGCAGTCCTCCTAAAGGAGACTAAAACAGTAGTGGTCAGGAAGATCACAAATTTGAGGAAATAAATAAACACCAAAGAAATTCAACAAACTCCAAGCAGCATAAACTCAAACACATTCAAACTTACTTGATAATTAACCTTTCTAAAACAAAAACAACTTGAAACTTGAAAGTTGCAAGAGAAGTGACTGGTCATGTAAAAAGAACCCCCATGAGTAATCAGTGGATTTCTTTTCTGAAAATTCAGAGGTCAGAAAGTAGTAGACTAAGATATGCCAAATGCTGTAAGAAAAAAACTTTTAACAGAAATCTTATGCCTACACTAACTGCCCATCAAAAGTGAGAGAGGTATTATAAAATTCCCATGTAAAAGCTGCAGTCTTTTACCAGTAGACTACCCTTTAAGAAATGCTTTATGGAGTATTTCAGGATAAAATGAACAGACATGAAACAACAGTGTGAATAGGTAAAGATTAAGGAAAAGATAAATATATAAACAATATAAAAGATACAAAAATGTGCACCTCCACAATTGGAAATGGAAGTGGGAAAATGTGAAAGAAAAATGCCGCAGCTGCTGTGAAAAATAGTTTGGTGGTTCTGCAAAAGCTAAACATAAAATTACCATAGAACCCCCAAAATGCACTCCAACCTATATACACACAAAAAAAATGTAAAAGAGGTATTCAAACAAAAATATGTATGCGTATGTTCATAGCAGCATTCACAATAACTAAAATCTGGAAACACACCAAATAAACGTCCACCAACAAAAAATAAACAAAATGTAGTATGTCCAGACAACGGCATACTATTCAGCTGTGAAAAGGATTACAACTCTTAATGCTACAATGTGAAGAAACTTAAATTTTGGCTCAAGAAGCTGAGCCAAAAGTCACATAGTGTATGATTTTATTTGTATAAATATTTAGAGCAGGTAAATCCATAGAGAAAAAAATGCAGATTATTGGTGCTGGTGTCAGAAAGAGGACAGATTGGGTAGGAGCTTCTTAATAAGTAGGGTATTTCCTTTTGGAATAATGAAAATACTTTGGAACTAAGATGTGGTATTTGCACACAAATATGCACGTACTAAAAATCACTAAGGAATTCATTAAGAAACAGTTAATTTTATATTATGCGAGGGAATTTAACCTCACTAAAAAGACAAAATTTCTTCCTCAGCATTCTCTCAGCAATGTGAGCTCTCTTTCCACAGAGTGCTTGCAGCATGGGGTTCTGGTCCCACCACAGTCCAGAACTGCCTGGGGCCAGGCCAGCCACACACTAGACATGAACTCCCGCCACCCTGTCCAGCAGCCCCTCGACCTGTTACCAGTGGAAGTTATCTGAGTTACTGGCGTCAAATCTATCATGGTCTGCAGTAACCTCAACTCCTGCCTCCTCAGGAGAAAGAATTTGACTGAGGGGAATGAAGTAGCAAAGGAGACTGATAAAGGTTTCACAGCAAAAGGCAATGTTTATTTAAAATGTTTTAGAGTAAGAAAAAAAGAAGAGTGCATTTGGAAGAGATCCAAGTGGGTGATACGAATATATACCATATATATGACTTGCAAATATTGTGTCCCATGCTGTTGGTTTTCTTTCCACTATACTGACAGTGTCTTTTAATGCACAAAAGTGTTTAGTTTTGATGAAGTTCAAGTGATCTAGTTTTTCTTATGTTTTGTGTTCATTCAGTGATATAGCCAAGAAATCATTTACAAATCCACAGCCAATAAGCACATGAAAAGATGTTCGAAATCACTAGCCACTTAATGCAGGAATATCTAAACCACAATGAGATTACCACTTTATCCCCATTAGAATTTTTCTTTCCTTTTCTTTTCTTTTTTAAAGAAAAATTTGAGAGTATGCGGAGAAATTGGAACCCTTGTACATTGCTGGTGAGATTGTGAAATGGTGGTGATGTTTGCACAATTTGAGCATAGTTAATGCTTCCAAATTGTACACTCAGAGTGTTTGAAATGGTACATTTGTTTATGTATGATTTTCCACTTACAACAAAAGCTTCCTCAGAAATTGTCCTAAAATAGTTCCATGTGTGATGAAAGAAGACGCTCCTCTCCTATCATGAGTAGAAGCCTATTTATTTATTCATGCCATTATACACACTCTTGACTCTTCCACATGCCCAGCATGATCTCATCAAGCAGAATGAGTTTCTTCTCATCTGGCCCATTTGTGCTCCTTTCCATAATTGCATTCTCCTTTTCAACTCACTACCGGCCCGCTAAAAACAACTGTAAGTTGCAGGTCAGTTTACTGTCTCTATAAATATTTCTTCTCTGTAATGTAATAGAAATGAAATCATACAATATGTCACCTCTTCAGACTGGCTCTTATCACTTTGCTTTATGAATGTCCGATTCATCCATGGCTTTGCATGACTTCATAAATCACTCCTTTTGTTTTGATGAATAGTATTTCATTTTAAGAATTTACCTGGCTTGGTTAATATTGAAGGGCATGCTGATTCCTTCCAGTATGTGGCCATTGTCAAGAGAGCAGTTATACATAAATGCTTGTGGTTTTTGGTTAGATGTGAGTTTCCAAATCAGTTGTCTAGATACCTAAGTGTTAACAATTGTCAGCCTATATGATGAGACCATGTCCACCTTTGGAAAAAACTGTCAAACTGTTTCAGAAGAAAACAACCATATTTTAAAGTTGCTGTACAATTATGCATTCCTTCAGCAATGAATGAGATTTTCTGTTGCAGTTTTGAGTATATTTAAAAAGAAATTTAGACATAGTATAGCTGTTTAGTGCTCACACTCTTATTTTAATTTGCCTTCCCCGAACAGCAGGTGTTGTTGAGTATTATTTTGTTGTTATTGTTTGTTCATTAATCTATGATTGCTGCCAAAAAGCATACATGTGTTGTGCCACAGAAAACCAATTTTAAAAAACGTACTCGCAGCTCTACTTAGTAAAAAATGAAAAAATTAATGGCCATACTGCCCAAGGTAATTTATAGATTCAATGCAATCCCCATCAAGCTACCAATGACTTTCTTCACCAAATTGGAAAAAACTACTTTAAAGTTCATATGGAACCAAAAAAGAGCCCGCATCACCAAGTCAATCCTAAGCCAAAAGAACAAAGCTGGAGGCATCACGCTACCTGACTTCAAACTATACTACAAGGCTACAGTAACCAAAACAGCATGGTACTGGTACCAAAACAGAGATATAGATTAATGGAACAGAAAATAATGCCGCATATCTACAACTATCTGATCTTTGACAAACCTGAGAAAAACAAGCAATGGGGAAAGGATTCCCTACTTAATAAATGGTGCGGGGAAAACTGGCTAGCCATAGGTAGAAAGCTGAAACTGGATCCCTTCCTTATGCCTTATACAAAAATTAATTCAAGAGGGATTAAAGACTTAAGCATTAGACCTGAAACCATAAAAACCCAAGAAGAAAACCTAGGCATTACCATCCAGGACATAGGCATGGGCGAGGACTTCGTGTCTAAAACACCAAAAGCAATGGCAACAAAAGCCAAAATTGACAAATGGGATCTAATTAAACTAAACAGCTTCTGCACAGCAAAAGAAACTACCATCAGAGTGAACAAGCAACCTACAAAATGGGAGAAAATTTTTGCAACCTACTCATCTGACAAAGGGCTAATATCCAGAATCTACAATGAACTCAAACAAATTTACAAGAAAAAAACAAACATCCCCATCAAAAAGTGGGCAAAGGACAGGAACAGACACTTCTCAAAAGAAGACATTTATGCAGCCAAAAAGCACATGAAAAAATGCTCACCATCACTGGCCATCAGAGAAATGCAAATCAAAACCACAATGAGATACCATCTCACACCAGTTAGAATGGCAATCATTAAAAAGTCAGAAAACAACAGGTGCTGGAGAGGATGTGGAGAAATAGGAACACTTTTACACTGTTGGTGGGACTGTCAACTAGTTCAACCCTTGTGGAAGTCAGTGTGGTGATTCCTCAGGGATCTAGAACTAGAAATACCATTTGACCCAGCCATCCCATTACTGGGTGTATACACAAAGGACTATAAATCATGCTGCTATAAAGACACATGCACACGTATGTTTATTGCAGCACTATTCACAAGAGCAAAGACTTGGAACCAACCCAAATGTCCAACAATGATAGACTGGATTAAGAAAATGTGGCACATATACACCATGGAATACTATGCAGCCATAAGAAATGATGAGTTCATGTCCTTTGTAGGGACATGGACGAAATTGGAAATCATCATTCTCAGTAAACTATCACAAGAACAAAAAACCAAACACCACGTATTCTCACTCATGGGTGGGAATTGAACAATGAGAACACATGGTCACAGGAAGGGTAACATCACGCTCCGGGAACTGTTGTGGGGTGGGGTTACGGGGGAGGGATAGCTTTAGCAGCTATACCTAATGCTAAATGACGAGTTAATGGGTGCAGCACACCAGCATGGCACATGTATGCACATGTAACTAACCTGCACATTGTGCACATGTACCCTAAACTTAAAGTATAATAATAATAAAATAAAATAAAATAAAATAATTCTAGTACACATAGTCATTTATCTGCTTTTTTTTTTCTAATCTTATGGTGACTACAATAAAATAGTGAACTGTAGCTAATAAGACAATGTGGTGTATTGGCGTGATTTTCACTGTGTAGAAGTCCCTTTCAATCATGTGATTTCTTTACGGATTTCAAGGGAGCGACACGAATGTCCAGAGTACAAACTAGTTTCTGTTGGAATTGAAAAAAAGCTCTGATTTCAGTTTCACTACATATTTTGCAATGCTGAATCACTGACAAAAATTAGAACTATGAAGGTTTTGGTTCTTAAATCTGCTTCTACAAAAGTAGGCCAAAATTTGAAATCACATGTGTTTGGTCTGTTAGTTTTTCATCTTTCACAAAACATTCCACTGCATCAGAATCAAATTTGAAGACTGAGATTCATTTAATAATGGTTCAGTAACTGGTGTTTCTTCTTGCATTTAGATATCACAAGTAAAACATCTTATTATTTCAACATTACACATTTTAAATAAAAGCCAGAAAGAATGATGGATGAAATTAATCCCATGAATTTCTAATGACTTGCTGTTTGGTTTTTACTTACTACTGTTACTGTGTTTTCTGTCTTGAGAATACCAAAATAGTAATGCATTGTACCAAGCCTTCTAAAATAACTGCCTAAAAATGTAATTGAGTCCTTTTGTTGTTGTTGTTCTGTTCTGTTTGTTGTTGTTGTTGTTTGTTTGTTTGTTTTGAGATGGAGTCTTGGTCTGTTCCCATGGCTGGAGTGCAATGACATGATCTCGGCTTTGGTAACCTCAGCTTCCCGGGTTCATGAAATTCTCCTGTCTTAGCTTCCTGAGGATCTGGGTTTACAGGACCCAGACACCACTACCGGCTAATTTTTTTACATTTTTAGTAGAGAGTTTGTTTCACCATGTTGACCAGGATGATCTCAAACACCTGACCTAAGGACATCCACCTGGCTCAGCCTCCCAAACTGCTGGGATTACCGATGTGAGCCATCATGCCTGGCCACGCCAATTCCTTTATTTCTTTATGGAATCAAATGTAGGTTGAGAATCATCTTTCCTAATACTTGTCAGTGCCTCAAGATTGTTAGGATAAATATAAAACTTCCAACCAAAGGATACTGGTTGACATCCAGAATTTTGAGAAAAGTCGTGAAATAAAATACCCAGCTTCTGGCTCTTTCCTCGTGAGCAGGCTCAATGTCTGGGAAATCCTTGGAACCTGGAAGAAGGGTAGAGCTGGGGTAGGTGGGGATGATCTTTGAAACCACTGCCGCTCTGGCAGCCACTGTTGCTCCTCAGGAAATGGCTTGGAGCCTCAGCCTTCAGAAGAAGTAACAGGGGCTCAGCAATCGGTATTTTGTGTGCCGGGTTTTCCATCTCCATATCTGTTTTGGTGATGTATCTATTCAGGTCTCTACTTATTAATTGGGTCATCTTTTTTCTTTGTATATTTTGCATAAAAGTCACTTTTCAGATGTGTTTCCTAGATTTTCTTAGCCTGAGCCTTGCTTTTTCAGTTCTCTTAACCAGAACATAGTTTTTGTTTGTTTTGTTTTGTATTGTTTTGTTTTCTTCTTTTTTGTTTTCTGCTTTCTCTGAGATGGAGTCACACGTTGTCACCCAGCCTGGGGTGCAAAGGCGTGATTTCGGCCCACTGCAACATCTGTCTCCTGGGTTGAAGGGATTCTTCTGCCTCAGGTTCTGGAGTAGCATGGATTACATGTGTCTGCCAACAAGCCCACCTTTTTTTTTTTTTTTTTTTGTATTTTTAATAGAGACGGTGTGGCAGTCAGTTACTGCCACATGTCGTTACATGGGATGAAACGAAGGGGGTTGAATGCAGAAATGAAGACAAAGACAAAAAAGATCTGTTTTAAAAGAGGGGTCGGGGGCTCATTGCTTCTAATCAGCAAAGGCCCTGAGCTTCTACAGGCCTTCATATTTAGTAGGCAGAATCAACAGGGAGGAAAGGTAATTGTTGGTCAGCTGCTTGCATTATCACAGGCTCACATAATTGCTTTCTATATACTACTGGCTTCAGATGTTCCTATATATAACCACAAGAAAGACTGTGCTTGGGGCGTGACTGCCCTCAGCATTCCTTCTGACACCAGATGTGGTGTGTCAGGTTGCCAACATGCTGCTTTCATGAGAACAGTTCCCTCTCTGCTCATAGACCCTCCAGTCATTACTGAGTTGGTCACGACCCTCATTCTTTTGGCCTCCAACATCTCCTCCTTTTTATTTTTGCATTAATTGAGTAAAGATAATTGCAGGCTGTGCAACTCTCCACTGCTGTTTGGTGGTCCAGCTGCTTTTACAGACAATGAACATAAAAGAGAGACATCATGACGATACTCTGATAATCACAAAAAAGACATTTAGGTGACGTTTGGAGGAGGTCCAAAGGCTAAGGCTCTCTAAACCTTGCTGGAATTCTGCCCAAGTTTTCAGAGATGGCTGTATTACTTGAGTATGCTTTTTCAAGTTAAGAATTTTGCTTTGTAAATGAAGTTTCCATGGATATTCCCTTTGGTTTTATTCCAAATTGGTTACACAAATATGAGTATGCTTAAAATGACAATGCAATTGCTGACGCAACTGCAAGTTTGTTCTTGGTTTCCGAGCCACAGAACTGTAATCTTTAACTCTTTAACATTGCTACTTCCATGTATATCTCAGTGTTAAGTTAATTTTTAAGCATCCATGCCTGGTCGGCTGTACACATCCAATTTTGTACATATTGAGCTGTGATTTGAATGGAGCTGTACATTGCTACTAAGGACACCACAACAGAAGTTATTAATGTACCTAAGGAGACTTTCAGAAAAATTTTCATGCCTAAGGCTCTACAAGCACAATGAATAAGCTGACTAAGAAAAAAGTTTACACAATGGAAACCAGAGGTGGCCACCCAAGGCTCAGGCAGATTTACAGGAATCCATAATCCGGGATTGTGACCTAGAATTACTAGGGTGGATATGCTGTATGTTTGTACTGTGCTATGATTAAGGGAATAATACAGTTGACAGGAATCACAAGTCAATCGGGCATCATTTACCTGGAGTTGGTCCTCTTTGCTGCCAGAAAAACATAAGTTCAAAAACACAAATTGTAAATTGAGTGGTAGTGTTTTCTACAATGGTAACATTAAAACTGTGTTCAGCACAATTACTATAATTAGATAGTGTTCCGACACAAATGCTGCCATTCATATAGTGGAGTGCTGCCTTCCCTATCGACTCCTGAGTTGGACCTCTCTTTCCTTGGTAATGCCATTGAGGCAAAGTCGAGCTAAAACCTGTTCCATGCCAAGTGAAACTTGCGGCAGGTTGGGATTGAATCCCAGTGCAATGTAGTGAAGAGATGCTGACCAGTGTCAGCGAAGTTTATGCCATGAGGTCGGATTCTCATCTCTCCCATCTAAATGACCACAGGGACCTAGAAAATAATGTCTCCCATTAGCATGTACTCTTGTCTAGCTAGGGGACCAAGACACTGGGTCCAAGGAGGGGGGTAAGAATTATCAAAGAGAGCCCATTCTGTATAATTAATACGATTTGGGGGATGGGGCTGGGAGAGATTAGTAGCTACACCAGTAATGTTAATAGAGCTAAGGCCTAATAGGTACATATTTTTTTCCATGGTAACTCAGCCATACTTGGGATTGATTTGCAAGGCCACTGCAGTTGAGTGATGTACCCTGGGTGACTCATGAAGGAAGTCCCTCCAATGGAGCAGCATAATTGATAATCATTGTTCTGAGAGTCTAATAACTGTTTGTCAGGGGGTGTTAGGGGTCCTGGTGTCCCTGCTTCATGATCATGATAGATGTCAGGGGGAGTGTCACTCCAAATTACACTCTGTAATACTGGGGGATTGGGAATATATGCCCAATATGTTTTTGTCTCTGCACAAGGGAAACCTACTTCACAGGATGTTATGGGTAGCATGGCCATAAATGTGACATCAGGGGTGTTTGCCTGACCCTGGTGCTCCAGCAATTTCAACTGACTCATGCCTTGTAATGGAGGAGTCGGATTCATAGTTGGGATCCATGGCTCTCTCCAGTCTCCCTTTACATGGTCACAAACACACAGATTATCCATCTCCTGTAAAAACACAAGCATACCCTCATCCTTACATCAGTAAATCTCCTGAGCATTTCCATCGTCCTTCGGGGGATTTTCATAATATTTTGGGGCATACTTTACTTTTTCCCTATAACATTTACCAGTGTCGTTCTGCCATAGTCTCACTATCTGTGCCAGGAGTCAAAAAAATTAAAGTAAATAAGTAAAAAAATAAAGTAAAGTAAAAGTAAATGTATTTTGTTTGAGGTGGTAACTGGTCTCTTGTTTCCCCTTTCGGTTTTTTTCAGCACAGCTTGTAATGTTTGATTTGCCCGCTCTATAATTCCTTGTCTTTGGGGTTTGTAAGGAATTTCTGTTTTATGACTGATTGACCACAGCTGTAAAAAATTTTAAAAAGCATGACTAACATAAGCATGTCCATTGTCAGTTTTTAACTGTTTAGGGACCCCCCATATGAGCAAATGACGACAGACAATGTCATTACACATAACCAGCTGTGTGACCTGGTTTGCATGTAGCATGCCGCATATGATAGTAAGTGTCTGTAGTCACACGAACAAAGGAGAACTTACCAATGGCAGCTTTGTGAGCAACATCCATCTGTCAGATTTCATTTGAAGCTAAGTCTCATGGGTTACAGCCTTCTATGAGTGTGACTCCAGTGACATGCTGGCAAGCAGGACAGGCTTGTACAGGCTGCAGCCTGGCTGTTAGGCAAATGAAACATACGAGTAGAGGCAGAGTTTTGATGCAGTAATATATGAGAAGGTTGAGCTTGTTGAAATGCAGAACAAACCAATTTATTGGCTCTATTATTACCTAGATATAGTGGTGTAGGTAGTTGTGTGGGAGAGCAAATATAAGAAATGTAAAAAGCAGCACAAGAGCAAACAGCTTCTTAAAGTCTTAGAAACAAGTTAAACTGCTCTGGTTCCAGGGTGCTTTTAATAATAGTGGCCGTCCCAATATGACCGGCTACATTTACAACATAGGCTGAATCACAGAGAGTGTTAATAAGAGATGAACCAGTGAGCTCTAAAACCTGCATAACTGCCATTAGTTGTGAGCATTGATCTGAAACTCCGGGGTTTTTTATTGTTTGAGCATGCTTAGTACCATAAGTAGCTTTGCGACCTTTGGAAGAGCCATCAGTAAGTAGGTCTGGCTGCCTGAAATGGGCTTGTGATAAAGAATCACAGGGAAGATGAAAGGTTGAATTTTTAAAATTGCAAAATTTTGTCTGATGGATAATGTTTATGTATTATTCCTACACAACCTGAAAGAGCAGTTTGCCACACAGTCAACATTTCCCATGCTGCAGCCTGTTGCTGGGAATCCAATATTTCTCCTCATACTTGTAGACTGGCTCTAAAAGGAGAAAAATAATTTTGTGTGGATCATATCTCTTAAGCATTTTTGATCTATCCCTGCCTCTTGTTATAAACTGAGTAGTTAAAGAAATATAAACTTGCAGAGATTTTACTCTCTGATTGAATTTCAAAAAAAGCCATTCTATTACAATTACATATTTTTTCTATGATCTGGCCTAAAAGTCCTTTTGGAGAATGAGGGGTAGAGAGAATAAAGGGAACCAAGGGCTTTTGTGGCTGTAGCTGGGAGGCATGTGTTTGCTGAAGAATGTGCTCTACAAACTGTAACTCAGCATCAGCCTCCTTAGACAAACCAGCAACTGGGTTGTCTCCTAAGCCCATTGCTCCTAATGAAGAATTTCCATGGCGTGCCTGAGTGTTTGAGTTGACGAGTAGCAATACCTAGGATTGGGCACAGCCAATTTATGTCTCCTAATAGTTGTTGGAAATCATTGAAGGTTTGTGATCTGTCCCTACAGAGGACTACTTTCTGAGGTTGAACATTTGTTTCAGTAACAATAGTGCCTAAGTATTGGTATGAGGAGGTTGTTTATACCTTTTGTTGAACTATTTTGAGATGTCCCCCTGTTTTGCTTCTCTCAGCAATTGGTGTAATAACTCTTCCATTGGAGCAGCCAAAAGAAGTTCATCCATGTAATGAATGATGTAGGCAGTAGGAAATATATTATGAGGCTCCTTTAAGGACTGTCCTACAAAATGCTGAAATAGTGTAGGACCGGTGAGCATGCTTTGGGGTGAAACTTTGCTTATCCTTCTCATGTAAGGGTATAGTAAGGAAATAATCTTTGAGATCTACTACTATAGGAGGTGAGTCACTTGGAATGGCTGCCAGGAATGGCAGACCTTGCTGTAATGCACCCGTTGATTAAATCTGTGCATTAATCGCTCTCAAATCATGTAGCAACTTGCCGGCAAATCGGTCTGTTTTTATATAGTAAAATTTTGCTGAAACCTTACACTTGTGTTGATACATATGTGTACGTATATGTGTGTATATATCTCTATATGTGTGTATATATATACATATACACATACACACACATATGTATGTGTGTACATATATGTATGTCATATGCACATATGTAATATGCACATATGTAATACCCAGAGTTTATGGATGTACACCTATACACTCTGGTATGTGTGTATAGATGGTATGTGTATATGTAAGTATATACGTATACACATACACATATGTATGTGTATATATATAACACGTGTATATATACACACATATATGCACACATACAGACACGTATTTAAGTGAGTGTGTATATTTACGTATATACGCGTGCTCTGTCTATAAATGTGTTTATATATACACACAAACATATATATACACACACATATATATATACACATATGTGTATATGTATATATGTGTATATCTGTATGTCTATATATGTTTATATATATAATTCCTAATTCCTCATACATATATAAAATTTTATATACGTGTGTGTGTATATATATGTATGTATATATATGTGTGTGCATATATATATACACATATATATGTATGTATATATATGTATATATATAATTTGTTGTTTTTCTCCTAAGCCCATTCAACCCAAAACCTTCCAGGTATGTGGGAAGCTTAAGAGAGATTATGCAGTAGTTAGATGGTAACAAGAGTCTTTAATAGAGTTTGAGTTTTTATACTATCCCTGGCTTCCCTTACTGTGGTCCTAGCAAAACATTGACATCCTCGTAAATAATAGAGACTGACTTTGAAAATTAACATTCTCTTCTTATTTAGGTATCAATGTAGCTGGATGTAGAACAGCTGCCTCAAAAAAAAAAATAAAAGAGATTCCATTCTTTTCCTTCTTTTATAAAAACTTCAGCAATGAGGTTGGAATTTGTCCTCAAGGGCAGCTTCTTTTTGACTGTTGAAAGTGGAGATTTTCTGCTTACAGATGGGATATAGAGTCTTATAATTATTAGCGGGACATGGGAGGAAGAGAAAGTTAGAAACTAGACGTTTTGGGCGAAGGGCTGACAAGGCTCTACAGAGAGAAAAATCCTATCTTACTAGGTGGCAATGTAGGATCTGAAAAATTAGATAAAAACTCTGATTCCAAACACTTTTCTGTCAAAAGTTAGAGAAGGGGGGTGGAGCCAAGATGGTTGAATAGGAACAGCTCCAGTCTACAGCTCCCAGCATGAGCCACACAGAAGACAGGGGATTTCTGCATTTCCAACTGAGGTACCGGATTCATCTCACTGGGGCGTGTCAGACCATGGGTGCAGGACAGTGGGTGCAGTGCACCGAGGGTGAGCCAAAGTACAGCGAGGCATCGCCTCACCCAGGGAGCACAAGGGGTCAGGGAATTCCCTTTCCTATTCAAAGAAAGGGCTGGCAGACAGCACCTGGAAAATCAGGTCACTCCCACATTAATACTGCACTTTTCCAGTGGTCTTAGCAAACGGCACACCAGGAGATTATATCACACACCTGGCTTGGAAGGCCTACACCCATGGAGCCTCACTCTTTGCTAGCACAGCAGTCTGAGATCAAACTGCAAGGCGACAGTGAGGCTGGGGGAGGGGAGCCTGTCATTGCTGCAGCTTGAGTAGGTAAACAAAGTGGCTGGGAAGTTCGAACTGGGTGGAGCCCACTGCAGCTCAAGGAGGCCTGCCTGCCTCTGTAGACTCCACCTGTGGGGGCAGGGCATAGCCAAATAAAAGGCAGCAGAAACCTATGCAGACTTAAATATCCCTGTCTGACAGCTTTGAAGAGAATAGTGGTTCTCCCAGCACGCAGCTTGAAATCTCAGAACGGACAGACTGCCTCTTCAAGTGGGTCCCTGAACCCCACATAGCCTAACTGGGAGGCACCCCCCAGTAGCTGCAGACCGACACCTCACGCGGCTGGGTACTCCTCTGAGGCCAAACTTCCAGAGGAACAATCAGCCAGCAATAGTTGCTGTTCACCAATATCTGCTGTTCTGCAGGCTCCGCTGCTGATACCTAGGGAAACAGGGTCTGGAGTGGACCTCCAGCAAACTCCAACAGACCTGCAGCTGAGGGTCCTGATTGTTAGAAGGAAAATTAACAAACAGAAAGGACATCCACACCAAAACCCCATCTGTATGTCACCGTCATCAAAGACCAAAGGTAGATAAAACCACAAAGATTGGGAAAAAGCAGAGCAGAAAAACTGGAAACTCTAAAAATCAGAGCGCCTCTCCTCCTCCAAAGGAACGCAGCTTCTCACCAGCAACAAAACAAAGCTGGAGGGAGAATGACTTTGACGAGTTGAAAGAAGAAGGTTTCAGATGATCAAACTACTCTGAGCTAAAGGAGGAAGTTCGAACCCATGGCAAAGGGGCTGAAAACCTTGAAAAAAAATTAGATGAATGGCTAACTGGAATAACCAAAGCAGAGACGCACTTAAAGGACCTGATGGAGCTGAAAACCATGGCACGAGAACTACGTGATGAACGCACAAGCCTCAGTAGCCGATTTGATCAACTGGAAGAAAGGGTATCAGTGACGGAAGATCAAGTGAATGAAATGAAGTAAGAAGAGAAGTTAAGAGAAAAAAGAATAAAAAGAAATGAACAAAGCCTCCAAAAAATATGGGACTATGTGAAAAGACCAAAGCGACATCTGATTGGTGTACCTGAAAGTGATGGGGAGAATGGATCTATTATCCGGGAGAACTTCCCAAATGTAGCGAGGCAGGCCAACACTCAGATTCAGGAAATACAGAGGAACGCCACAAAGATACACCTCAAGAAGGGCGACTCCAAGACACATAACTGTCAGGTTCACCAAAGTTGAAATGAAGGAAAAAATGTTAAGGGAAGCCAGAGAGAAGGTAGGGTCACCCACAAAGGGAAGCCCATCAGACTAACAGCTGATCTCTTGGAGAAACTCTACAAGCCACAAAAGAGTGAGGGCCAATATTCAACATTCTTAAAGAAAGGAATTTTCAACCCAGAATTTCATATCCAGCCAAACTAAACATCATAAGTGAAGGAGACATAAAATCCTTTACAGGCAAGCAAATGATGAGAGATTTTGTCATCACCAGGCCTGCCCTAAAGGAGCTCCTGAAGGAAGAGCCAAACATGGAAAGGAACAACCGGTACCAGCCACTGCAAAGACATGCCAAATTGTAAAGACCATCGAGGCTAAGAAGAAGCTGCATCAACTAACTAGCAAAATAACCAGCTAACATCAAAATGACAGAATCAAATTCACACATAACAATATTAACCTTAAATGTAAATGGGTTAAATGCTCCAATTAAAAGACACAGACTGGCAAATCGGATAAAGAGTCAAGACCCATCAGTGTGCTCTATTCAGGAAACCCATCTGACGTGCAGAGACACACATGGGCTTAGAATAAAGGGATGGAGGAAGATCTACCAAGCAAATGGAAGACAAAAAAAGGCAAGGGTTGCAATCCTAGTCTCCGATAAAACAGACTTTAAACCAACAAAGATCAAGAGGTCAAACCAACAAGAAGAGCTAACTATGCTAAATATATATGTACTCAATACAGGAGTACCCAGATTCATAAAGCAAGTCCTTAGAGACCTACAAAGAGACTTAGACTCCCACACAATGATAATGGGAGACTTTAACGCACCACTGTCAACATTAGACAGATCAACGAGACAGAAAGTTAACAAGGATACGCAGGAAATGAAGTCAGCTCTGCACCAAGTGGACCTAATAGACATCTACAGAACTCTCCACCCCAAATAAACAGAATATACGTTCTTTTCAGCATCACACCACACCTATTCCAAAACTGACCCCATAGTTGGAAGTAAAGCACTCCACAGCAAATGTAAAAGAACAGAAATTATAACAAACTGTCTCTCAGACCACAGTGAAATCAAACTAGAACTCAGGATTAAGAAACTCACTCAAAACCGCTCAACTGCATGGAAACTGAACAACCTGCTCCTGAATGACTACTAGGTACGTAACAAAATGAAGGCAGAAATAAAGATGTTCCTTGAAACCAACAAGAACAAAGATACAATATACCAGAATCTCTGGGACACGTTCAAAGCAGCGTGTAGAGGGAAATGTGTAGCACTAAATGCCCACAGGAGAAAGCAGGAAAGATCTAAAATTGACACCCTGACATGACAATTAAAAGAACTAGAGAAGCAAGACCAAACACATTCAAAAGGTAGCAGAAGTCAAGAAATGACTAAGATCAGAGCAGAACTGAAAGAAATAGAGACACAAAAACCCCTTCAAAAAATCAATGAATCTAGGAGTTGGTTTTTTGAAAAGATCAACAAAATTGATAGACCACTAGCAGGACTAACAAAGAAGAACAAAGAAGAATCAAATAGACGCAATAAAAAATGACAAAAGGGATATCACCACCGACCCCACAGAAATACAAACTACCATCAGAGAATACTATAAACACCTCTACACAAATGAAGTAGAAAACCTAGAAGAAATGGATAAATTCCTCGACACATGCACCCTCCCAAGACTAAACCGGGAAGAAGTTGGATCTCTGAATAGACAAGTAACAGGCTCTGAAATTCAGGCAATAAGTAATATTGCAAAAAAAAAAAGTCCAGGACCAGACGGATTCACATCCGAATTCTACCAGAGGTACAAGGAGGAGCTGGCACCATTCCTTCTGAAAAGATTCCAATCAATAGAATAAGAGGGAGCCCTCTCTAACTCATTTGATGAGGCCAGCATCATCCTGATAACAAAGCCTGGCAGAGACACAGCAAAAATAGAGAATTTTAGACCAAAATCCCTGATGAACATCAATGCAAGAATCGTCAATAAAATACTGGCAAACCAAATCCAGCAGCACATATAAAAGCTTACCCACCGTGATCAAGTGGGCTTCATCCCTGGGATGCAAGGCTGGTTCAACATATACAAATCAATAAACGTAATCCAGCATATAAACAGAACCAATGACAAAAACCACATGATTAACTCAATAGATGCAGAAAAGGCCTTCGACAAAATTCAACAGCACTTCATGCTAAAAACTCTCAATAAATTAGGTATGGATGGGACGTATTTCAAAATAATAAGAGCTATCCATGACAAATGCACAGCCACTTCATACTGAATGGGCAAAAACTGGAAGCATTCCCTTTGGAAACTGGCACAAGACAGGGATGCCCTCTATCACCATTCCTATTCAACATAGTGTTGGAAGTTCTGGCCTGGGCAATCAGGCAGGAGAAGTAAACAAAGGGTATTCAATTAGTAAAATAGGAAGTCAAATTCTCCCTGTTTGCAGATGACATGATTGTATATTTAGAAACCCCCATCGTCTCAGTCTAAAATCTCCTTAAGCTTATAAGCAACTTCAGCAAAGTCTCAGGCTACAAAATCAATGTGCAAAAAATCACAAGCATTCTTATACACCAATAACAGACAAGCAGAGAGCTAAATCATGAGTGAACTCCCATTCACAATTGCTTCAAAGACAATAAAATACCTAGGAATCCAACTTACAGGGGATGTGAAGGACCTCTTCAAGGAGTACTACAAACCACTGCTTAATGAAATAAAAGAGGTTACAAACAAATGGGAGAACATGCCATGCTCATGGATAGGAAGAATCAACATCGTGAAAATGGCCATACTGCCCAACGTAATTTATAGATTCAATGCCATCCCCATCAAGCTACCAATGACTTTCTTCACAGAATGGAAAAGTTCATATGGAAGCAAAAAAGAGCCCACATTGCCAAGTCATTCCTAAGTCAAAAGAACAAAGCTGGAGGCATCACACTACCTGACTTCAAACTATGCTACAAGGCTACAACCAATGGAAGAGAACCAGGCACTCAGAAATAATGCCACATATCCACAACTATCTGATCTTTGGCAAACCAGACAAAAACAAGAAATGGGGAAAGGAATCCCTATTTAATAAATGGTGCTGGGAAAACTGGTTAGCCATATGTAGAAAGCTGTAGCTGGAGCCCTTCCTTACACCTTATACAAAAATTAATTCAAGATGCATTGGAGACTTACATGTTAGACCCAAAACCATAAAAACCCTAGAAGAAAACCTAGGCAATACCATTCAGGACATAGGCATGGGCAAGGACTTCATGTCTAAAACGCCAAACACAATGACAACAAATGCCAAAATTGACAAATGGGATCTAACTAAACTAAAGAGCTTCTGCACAGCAAAATAAACTACCATCAGAGCCAACAGGTAACCTACAGAATGGGAGAAAATTTTTGCAATCTACCCATCTGACAAAGGGCTAGTATCCAGAATCTACAAAGAACTTAAACAAATTTACAAGAAAAAAACAAACAACCCCATCCAAAAGTGGGCAAAGGATATGAACAGACATTTCTCAAAAGAACACATTCATGCAGCCAAAAAACACATGAAAAAATGCTCATCATCACTGGCCGTCAGAGAAATGCAAATCAAAACCACAATGAGACACCATCTCACACCAGTTAGGATAGTGATCATGAAAAAGTCAGGAAACAACAGGTGCTGGAGAGGATGTGGAGAAACAGGAACACTTTTACACTGTTGGTGGGACTGTAAACTAGTTCAGCCATTGTGCAAGTCTGTGTGGCGATTCCTCGGGGAACTAGAACTAGAAATCCCATTTGACCCAGCCATCCCATTACTGGGTATATACCCAAAGGATTACAAATCATGCTGCTATAAAGACACAAGCACACGTATATTTATCGCGGCACAATTCACAATAGCAAAGACTTGGAACCAACCTAAATGTCTAAAAACGACAGACTGGATTAAGAAAATGTGGCACATATACACTATGGAAACTAGGCAGCCATAAAAAATGATGAGTTCATGTCCTCTGTAGGGACATGGATCAAACTGGAAACCATCATTCTCAGCAAACTATGGCAAGAACAAAAAACCAAACACCGCAAGTTCTCACTCATAGGTGGGAATTGAACACTGAGAACATGTGGACACAGGAAGGGGAACATCACACTCCGGGGACTGTTCTGGGGTGGGGGAAGGGGTGAGGGATAGTGTTAGGAGCTATACCTAATGCTAAATGATGAGTTAATGGGTGCAGCACACCAGCATGGCACATGTATACACATGTAACAAACCTGCACGTTGTGCACATGTACCCTAAAATGTAAAGTACAATTTAAAAAAAGAAAAAAGTATTCTTCCATCATTTTGTTTTGAGCCTATGTGTGCTTTTGCACGTCAGATGTGTCTCCTGAATAAAGCACACTTGGTGTATTTATATTTAAGATTAATATTGTTACGTGTCAATTTGACCATGGTATGGTGATGCTAGCTGGTTATTTTGCATATTCTTGATGCAGTTTCTTCATAGTGTTGTTGGACTTTTTATTTGTTATTTTTTGCAGTAGCTGTTACCAGATGTCCCCTTACATATTTAATATTCCCTTTAGGAACTCTTCTAAGGCACTCACGGTGGTGACAAAATGTTTGTACACTTAACTTGTCTGAAAATTATTTTATTTCTCTTTTGGCCATAAAGCTTAGTTTGGATGGCTATAAAATTCTGGTCTGAAAATTCTTTCAAGATCGGTGAATATTTGCCGCCTCTCTCTTGTGGCTTGTAGGGTTTCTGCAGAATTATCTGCTGTTAGTCTAATGGGCTTCCCTTTGTAGGTAACCTGATCTTTCTCTCGGGCTGCTGTCAACATTTTTTTTTTCCTTTTTTTCTACCTTGGAGAATCTGCCAGTTATGTGTCTTGGGGGTTGTCTTCTCATGAAGTATCTCGGTGGTGTCCTCTATATTTCCCGAAAGTGTACATTGGCCTGTCTTTGTAGGTTGGGGAAATTCTCCTGCATAACATCCTGAAGTTTGTTTTTCAAGTTGGTTCAATTGTCCTCATCACTTTTGGGTACACAAATCAATCACAGGTTTGGTCTTCTCACATAATCCCGTATTTCTGGGAGGCTTTGTTGCTTCCTTTTCATTCTTTGTTCTCTAATCTTGTCTTCATGCTTTATTTCATTGTCTTTAATCTGTGATATTCTTCCTTCTGCTCGATCAATTCAGCTATTGATCCTTGGGTATGCTGTGCAAAGTTCTTGCACTGTGTTTTTTAGCTCCATCAGGACATTTATGTTTTCCTCTAAACTAGTTATAATCATAATTATTACTATTTTTGAGACGGAGTCTCACTCTGTCACCAGCCTGAAGTGCAGTGGTGTCAACTCAGCTCACTTCAACCTCTACCTCCCATGGATTCAGCTGCTCTTAGCTGAGACTACATAGCGGGCCATCTTGGCACCCTAAAGGGAAGCCTGAGCTGTCCAACCATGGAGTAAATGTAGAGAGCCTAATGGTCATAGTATAGTTGCTTCTTCACACAACTCTTTCTACACCACAGGCCACAAACTGGAAGAGGCTCATTCATACCTCAGGTCTTCTGAAGCACTGGAGGCAGAATGCAGTGACTATGTAGAGAGTCAACTGAAAGAAAGATGACACAGCCAGGCTTTGTTTCTTCCTTTTCATTCTTTGTTCTCTAATCTTGTTTTCATGCTTTATTTCATAAAGTTTATCTTCAATCTGTGATATTCTTCCTTCTGCTTGATCAATTCAGCTATTGAGCCTCGGGTATGTTGTGCAAAGTTCTTGCCCTGTGTTTTTTAGCTCCGTCAGGACATTTATGTTTTCCTCTAAACTAGTTATAATCATAATTATTACTATTTTTGAGACGGAATCTCACTCTGTCACCAGCCTGAAGTGCAGTGGTATCAACTCAGCTCACTTCAACCTCCACCTCCCATGTTCAAGTGATTCTCCTGCATTAGCATCCTGAGTAGCCTCTCTTCACTGAGAGTTGTATACTTCTTGGTATTGCACGTCAGCAGATAGATTTGCCTTCTCTCAACTTAAAGCTGAGGACACATCTCAACAACCTTCCTGCATATAGAAGCTACCCACTCTAAAAAATCTCCTCTCCACTGAGGGCTTCAGAGACATTGTAGCAACCTGTCAGCCAATGGCACTTGGTCACTCTAGGTATTCTCTTAACTGAGTGTTGCATGGTTGTAGGTATGTCCTGTTTGTGAAATGGAGTTACCTCCTTTCTGTCTCCTAAGAGCTGTACCTTGACTCAATGCAGCTTCTATTTACCTTAATTATTCTCCAGTTGCCCACAAAGCTTATTCTTCCTAGGCATGGGACAAGAACTCAGAACCCACTTAAGGGCAAAACTATAAGATTAGTAACAAACTGGTCTGAAACACATAAACCCCCACTTGTCACATTTCTGATTACTGGGATTTAAAAAATAAAAAAGGATAGAAGAGGTTCAGTCCTTAAAGGAGCCCAGACTTAAACATTTTCAAAGCCAGGGCTGTGATACCATTTTGGGGGCTTTGCAGTTTCTGGCATTTTTAAGCTTCTGGATGCCGTTGTATTTCTGAGCAGTGAGGAAAAAAAAAGGCTTTTGCTATGCTGATTCAGCCAAAGGCTTGCAGGGAGCTGGCACCACCTGGGCTTTCTCACCTTATCATAGCCAACATGCTCAGCTGTGTGAAGTGGCTGGACTCAACAGTCGCTCACTCAGGCTTCTCTCTCTGCTCTGGGTCTGTCTCACCCACAGTAAAAATAGAATCTGAGCACATAGTTTGAGGTGAGTGCAACCTGTCAAAATGAGTGGCAAATTTAGCCCAGCAGGCCCAAGAGAAATTTTGGCAAAGGTGCTACCGTCCACTGAGATTTTTGGCTGGGAAAGCAATAGTCTATAGATCCTGCAACAAAAGTCACTGTGATCACCAAGGACCAGTAGGTTATTCAATCATGCCCATGTAATGGAGCCTGCATAATAACCCAAAATGGCAGGCTTCAGAGAACTTCTGGAAATCTGAACTTATAGAGTATCCTAGACAATTGTGTGCACATAAAACCAGACATTAATCATTTTAAATGTCTAAGAATATGTACGTGTTTTTCCTTTGTTTTGAAGGAAGTTTCTGCATTTAATCATGTGTGCAGAATTTTAGCTTATTAAATAGAATATAATCTAAGTTAATCTAAAAAGCACACTTTATGACCATTAAAACTTAGATATTTCTACCTAAATGATTCCATGATTGATTAATCCTGCTCAAGGTTTCCTTTAAAGAGGTAGTTCTTTATTCATGTTAACAGTGTAAGATCTAGAGCCTTATGCAAAAAACAAAATACAAATCAACTGATAATCTCAGCAAAAGTTCTAACCATATGTTCAGTTTAGAATTTTGTGTCTCTGAGATATTTGTGACTTGGTAAATTCAAATCACCATCTCAGTTGTTTTTGTGTCTCTGTTTAGGGGAGGGCAGCAGAAACTGCCTCATATCCCATTAGACTCTGCATTCTAGGATACTTAAAATTAAATAATAATAATAATAATAATAATAATAATAAACACTATTACAGACTTTCAGTCACCCAAATCTAACAAAAAACAATTCTAGTCTTTTATATACTAGTAGCCATAGATAAAAATTAGAGCTCTTCCAGGCGCGGTGGCAAAACCTATAATCCCTGCACTTTGGGTGGGCTGAGGTGGGTGAATCATGAGGTCAGGAGATCGAGATCATTTCAGCTAACATGGTGAAATATCGTTTCTGGTAAGAATAGAAAAAAAAAAAATGGCTGGGCATGGTGGCAAGCACCGGTTGTCCCAGCTACTTGGGAGGCTAAGGCAGGAAAACGGCATGAACCCAAGAGTTGGAGGTTGCAGAGAGTGGAGGCTACGCCACTGCATTCTAGCTTGAGTGACAGAGTGAGATTCTGTCTCAGAAAAAGAAAAAAAAATAGAGCTTGCAAGAACAGTCTGATGCTCATCTGTCTGCTGTTATATTTGGGCTTGTGCATAAAGTAATGATATTTGGACAAAAAAGCTGTTTCATTATTTATTTTACAGTTACAGTGCTTGAAGTGAATTGATAATATAAAATAAGTACCTTGGATATTTTCAGTCTCCTTTCAAGCCTTATCTATGGTTGAAATTGTTTTGGGCTATGAACATGGATTAGGGCATCTTGCAGCTAATGATGTATGCCGCTTAGCTCAGTTCTTGAGTCCTGAGCAGACAATTAGAACTCATCAATTTTTCTTTGTACATATTTGACCATGGATTCTATCCCTTGCGCTGAGGACCAGAATTTTTTTCAGCATTTCACACTTTCTCCTTGGCCCGTTCCAACATCATTTTAATTTTACAGCGAACAAAGGCCTTACCTTTCTCCAGAACAACTGGATTACAAGAGGAAAGCTCTTTAATTTGGATCATAACCTCTTGTGTGAAATTTTCAGTCCAAGACACATAAGAGACCAGGCCCTTGGCACATGCATCCAGTGCTGTCAGCTTTCTCCCACCAAACCACATTTCACTGGCTGATGCTCCACCCAGCATCTTGGGAAATGCAATGGTAGAACAGCCACCTGAACTCTGTCCAAATGTCATAAAAGAAGTTTCAAGCCAAGCCTTTCTGTTAGCCCCAAAGCAAATCACAAAGAGGCAATATGGATGCACCTAGTCAAATTACCGTGCTACTGCCTGATGCAAAAATAGATTTCTTAAACTGAATAAAACTATGTGCCAGGTCTTTGCGGTGTCCCCCATTTCAATGCTTGCTCTCTTTCTGTCATTTCTTAAATGCACACCAAATCAAGACCACAGCAAAGGACACTGCTGGCTGCACTGAGCAGGGAGCACAAATTTGCTGTCATCCACAGAAACCCTATTCAGGGCATTCTCAATTCCTTTCATTCCCTCTGTATTTAGTGAGATATTCTCTGTCAACCTAGTTGATAGTAATTTCTGGGTAGTGAAGCTCTCTTTCCTCACCACAATGTCTCTGAATCTGCTGGCATTTTCTGTTAACCTTAGTGTAAAGTACATCCTTTTGATAAAAGGCTGTTTTTTTCAATCATCAATAATCTTTATTTTCCCATCTCTCCCTCTTCAAACAGCTATATGAATGTTTTTTGTTCCATTGGCTGTTAATGGATTCGTTAATACCAATGTACCTTCCTTGTTAACTGAGCCCGTAACCATGGAAGTGGTAATTGAGCCAGACACCAGAGACATTAGTGGGTGTATCTGGGACCTATCCTTTCTTCCAGCCTCTTCTGCACTGGAATCTGATAAATCTCTGATGGGCTTCTCTGCTGCCATCTTGTGCACCACCATGTCCAGCTGATGTGCAACAATAGGGACCAGTTTCCCGAGTTCCGGAAAGCCACTCACTGAGTTCTTGCTGTTAAATGGGCTCTGAAGTGCAAGTGTCTTGAGGGGTTAACTTCCTAGCTTCATATTTTTGGGTCAAAGAAAGGTAAAGCTGCATTTATCCTAACGTTGTGGCCAGCAGCATACATCTGGCTGTGTTTGGATGTGTGGTGTTTGCGAGTCATTCGCATTTTAGAAACGTTCTTAGAAAAGTTGATGTAGGTAGATCTGAACGTTCCTTTTCTGGCATTGTTTGAAAAACTTCTGCTCATTCCAGTCCACGACTTTTTTTTTTTTTTTTTTTAGATGGGGTCCCACTCTGTCACTCATGCTGGAGTTCAGTGGGGCGATCTCAGCTCACTGCAATCTCCACCTCCTAAATTCAAGGGATTCTCCTGCCTCAGCCTCCTGAGTAGCTGGGATTACAGATGCATGCCACCATGCTCAGCTAATGTTTGTATTTTTAATAGAGATGTGGTTTCACCATGTTGTTCAGGCTGATCTGGAACTCATGACCACATAATCTGCCTGCCTCAATCTCCAAATGTTCTGTGATTATAGGCATCAGCCATCACACCCAGTCCCATGTCCTTTGTCTCTGTTTTTCTGTCATCTGTTAAAGTCATAATATTTCTTACAATTTACGAAGTTCTGTTCCGGTTTCCCTGTGTCACCCTGTTTGTCATAGCGTTTCCACTGAACGAAATACTATGTCTTCTCATTTTTGTCTTGTCTTTTGTCAACAATATTTTGAACCTGAAACTTTTGGGAAGCTAGAAAGAAAGAGAAGGTATTGAAGCAGCTGCTGTGTCATCTTTCTTTCAGTTGAGTGTCTACATAGTCACTGCATTCTGCCTCCAGTGCTTCAACAGATCTTGGGTACGGATGAGCCTCTTCAAGTTTGTGGCCTGTGGTGTAGAAAGAGTAGTGTGAAGAAGCAACTATGCTATGTCCCTTAGGCTGTCTACATTTACTCCATGGTTGGACAGCTCAGGCTTCTTTTTAGGGTGCCAAGATGGCCCACTATGTAGTCTCAGCTAAGAGCAACTGAATCCACTACTCTTAATTTGCTGGTGTAGTGCAGAAAGCTTCTACCTGCCTGGTACTTTTCCTTTGTGGCTCTTCTAATGATTACATTAAACATTCTAAAGTTAAAACACTTCTAAATTCATGTTAGTTTACTCTCGCTACCATAAAAAAGGGGGGATTTATAGCACAACCCCTTCTATTTCACCTATTGAGTTCGCAAAATTATACCTTTAGGCACCGTATGCCAGAAACACAAGCTAGTGAGTTTCTAAAATATATAATAGTGACTTAATTATGTGGAAAACCAATTGTGGAGGTTCTTTTTTTTATCTTTTATATTGTTTATATATTTATCTTTTCCTTAATCTTTACCTATTCACACTGTTGTTTCATGTCTGTTCATTTTATCCTGAAATACTCCATAAAGCATTTCTTAAAGGGTAGTCTACTGGTAAAAGACTGCAGCTTTTACATGGGAATTTTATAATACCTCTCTCACTTTTGATGGGCAGTTAGTGTAGGCATAAGATTTCTGTTAAAAGTTTTTTTCTTACAGCATTTGGCATATCTTAGTCTACTACTTTCTGACCTCCGAATTTTCAGAAAAGAAATCCACTGATTACTCATGGGGGTTCTTTTTACATGACCAGTCACTTCTCTTGCAACTTTCAAGTTTCAAGTTGTTTTTGTTTTAGAAAGGTTAATTATCAAGTAAGTTTGAATGTGTTTGAGTTTATGCTGCTTGGAGTTTGTTGAATTTCTTTGGTGTTTATTTATTTCCTCAAATTTGTGACCTTCCTGACCACTACTGTTTTAGTCTCCTTTAGGAGGACTGCTTGATGGTGTCCCACGGGTTTCTAGGTTGTTTTCACAGTTATTTATTTATTTATTTATTTATTTATTTATTCCCTTCTTGACTTAACAATTTCAACTGCCCTTTTCTTAGATCTGCTGATAGTTTGTTCTATCTTCTCAAGTGTCCTTTTAAATCTCTGTAGAGATTTTTTTTTTTTTTTTTTATTGAGTTTTGCTCTGTCACCAGGGTGGAGTTCAGTGAGGCAAACTTGGCTGACTGCAACCTCTACCTCCTGATTTCAAACAATTATCCTGTCTCAGCCTCTCAAGTAGCTGGGACTACAGGCTCATGCCACCACACACTGCTAATTTTTGTATTTTTTAGTAAAGACAAGGTTTCACCATATTGGCCAGGAAAATCTTCATCATTTGACCTCATGATCTAACCGACTTGGCCTCCGAAAGTGCTAAGATTGCAGGCGTGAGCCACTGTGCCAGGCTGTAGTAAATTTTAGTGAGAGTTGTTTAACTTTTCAGCTCCAGATATATATGTATAGGTATATATATAATATATACACACACATATGTATACACATATATACACATATATTTATATTATATATTAAATAAAAATATATATAATATAGAAATATATTTTTATGTATTCTATATATGTAAACTAAAGTCTAACATAATCTAAAGTCTAAGATATATGTATATATAGATTAGATAGATAGACAGATATATTAGAGAGAGAGAGAGAGAGAGAGAACCACTGAACCTGGCCTAGAATTTCCTTCTTAGTTTTACTGTAAGTTTACTTTATTGTAAGTTTTGTTTATTGTAAGTTTACTGTCTATTAATAATTTTTTTCTATTCATGGCTTTCTGTGCTTTTCTTCATTGCATTAGCTTTCTAAAAAAATCATTAAATTTAAAAATTATTTTTTAGTTAGCCTGCCATTTGGGCCACCTGGGAAAAGCTTCTGTTAGTGATTTTTTTTCTTTCTAGGGTGAACCACACTTTCTTTTTCTTTTCTTTTCTTTTCTTTTTTTTTTTTTTCTTTTTTTTTTTTTTTTTTTTTTTGAGGCTGAGTCTCGCTCTGTCCCCCAGGCTGGAGTGCAGCGGCGCGATCTCGGCTGACTGCAAGCTCCGCCTCCCGGGTTCACGCCATTCTCCTGCCTCAGCCTCCAGAGTAGCTGGGACTACAGGCGCTCGCCACCACGCCCGGCTAATTTTTTTAGTAGAGACGGGGTTTCACCGTGTTAGCCAGGATGGTTCTCGATCTCCTGATCTCGTGACCCGCCCGCCTCGGCCTCCCAAAGTGCTGGGATTACAGGAGTGAGCCACCGCGCCCGGCCGAACCACACTTTCTTATTTCACCTTATGCTTTGTGATTTTGTTGGTGTCGAAAACAGGCATATAAATTTTCAAGTGTTGTACCTTTGAAAATCAGATTTTCTCACTCTGTAGCTTGCTAGGGATTTGTTTATTCATCATCTAGGCTATTTCTGTCATGACAGTCTTACTGATTTTGTTGGGGGTTTTTCTTGAGGCTGCATCATTGTGGAGCACAGATGTGTAGCAACACATTTTATTCTAAATTTTCACTTACATATGTTTTCTTTGAATGTTTTCTCTATCATTCTCTGGCCTCTAAAGAGAAAAAAAAAAAACAGAAAAATTAGGAAAGAAAGGCTCTGCCTTTGTAAATCGTCTGAAAGTTACTTGAGTAGGAGGAGAAAAGGCCTGTAAAAGGTTTGGAAAATGAAACAATGACTGTTCACCACTGGCAGGACCTCCGTAATAAAAAACAGCCATCGGTTAGCCAGTCCTCCTGAGATTTGGAGGATAAGGTCTTTTTTGCCTATCGTGGCTACTGCCAGCTGCTCCAGAAGCATTTGCAAGGCTGCACACCACGGCAGTAGTTGATAGGAATAAATAACTGCTGTTGACTTTTGCTATAAAATTGATCGAACTTAATTGTTGTTGACTTTACAAATCGTCTTTTGAAAGCTTCAAAACTTCAGATAGCATCTATAATTCCAAACTATTTGCGTCATAGCGATTCTGCCACTGCACATATTGAATAGTTGAAGGGACACGTACATAGTGCTCTGTAATTCATTGTCTCGTTTTTCCAAGAACCTGTGTCATTTTACTTTCAATCTCTCTCTTTGCACTTACAGTAACACTTGCAGGGAAATCACATATGTGAACCCTTCTTTTAAAGGTACATTTGCATTATTCTGTGCCTTTTTATGAAAGAGCTCACATTTAAAGTTATTAAACGTAAAAACCTATTCACTCTGATATTTAATTACTTGCTTTCTGTATGTTCTTTACCTTATTTGAATTTTTAAATTTCTCCTTTGATCTTTCAGAAAAATTTCTTAATTTCTCAAAACTTTCTTTTTCTATATATTTTATATTATAGTTAATTACATTTGGGACCTCAATAAATATTCTAAACTTAAAATAGCCTATGTTGGATAATACTACCTTATTTAAATAATCTAAAGTCTAAGTTCAACAATATAAAGGTACTCTGCTCCTGTACTTTTCTGTTCTTCTCAAATTATATTATATTGTCTCAGACTATGTCTCCACACACAGACTGTCCGTGAAATTAAATTTGTATATTTTTTGTATGTAATAGCTGCCGATAATAAGCATAATAGTAGTAATTATCTTTGCTAGGTAATAGTAATAGCTTTTATTGGTGGGGGGAGGGTTAGACACACATTTCTTTAGCTTATTTTTATCTAGACATTTTCTGCTTGTGTATTATTTTATAAGTTATAAATGTTCTTCATTTCTCCAAGGTGTCTTCTTAGTTATTGGCAGCTTAGTATCCACTTAGATAGCATTTTGTATAAGAGCAGTATACAAGCTATTATTTAAAAAAAACTGAATATGTATTATCAGATTGTCAATTATATGAAGTAACTGCATTGTTGGTTCTCAGGAACCTAAAGGTTTGTGACCAATTCCTGGCATTTTCAACCAAGAGTGACTTCTGACTTTGGCAAAACAGAAATAAAAATGACTAATCAATTCATCGTTTATTCTCTAGAAAGACTAGAACAAACACAATAAATTGGCACATAAGGGCTGTTTTACTCCTTCTAGAATCAGGAATCAGGGCCTCAAATTGAAAATGTGGATTTCAGTTTTGCAGGCTTCATCTGCGTCTGGGAGGCAGTATGACAATCCAAAACATTAACTGTTTTAAAATTGTCTCTCTTGATTAAGTGTTTCCTTGGTTGAAGTGAACTATTGGTGAACTATTGGTTTCCTGGGTGTAGACGGTTTTTTATTTGTTTGAGATTTCTTTGAATGGTTTGA